>NW_027645496.1:0-38663 GCF_951640355.1 Cnephaeus nilssonii | reverse complement strand
TCCTCCTGCAAACACCCCCTGCCGGGGATGTGCCCTCAACCAATGGACGTGCCCTTGACCGGAATCGAACCCGGGACCCTTCAGTCCGCAGACCGACGCTCTATCCACTGAGCCAAACCGGTTTCGGCTTATCCGAGTGGTGTTTTAAGGTGCCTTTAAACAGCCGGTATGACACCCGTGTTAAAAAGAAAACTCTCAGAGCTCAAAACAACGGACCAGGGGGATGTGTCAGAGTGACTCTAGAACTCCTGGAATACGTTTTCGAACCCAAACATCTCTACTGAATTTTGAAATACTGAGAGTCTGTAACCAAAGCGCTGTGAAAGGTAGGGTAGACTTTCAAGTGGTATTAACGGTTAAAGTGCTGGTATATTTGTTATAAACGCTGTTTCACCAAATTGGAATTCACAAGGAAGGAGCTTGAGACACTGGAAGAGAGAGACCCCAACTCGGGAAATTCACAATGATAACCCAGGTTCATATCTAAGAAAGTGCTTCAAACGCTAGGAATACGTGAATAAAGGGCCTTCATATCTGTAACGCACTGTTTCCTGACAAGGAAATCGTGCTCAAAGAACATAGAACCGAGTTGGATACTGGTTACATTTATAATTCAGGGCCATGAGTTGGCGTCTTTGAAAGAAGCCTGCTAAGGCCATGAAAGCGGAAGTGATGATGTCACCAAGGGGGGAGGGGCCGCGTGGGCAGGTTCCATTGATCCCAGGTGATCATGCTTTGGCCAGGGGACCTGCTGGGAGTGACCATGTCACCGAGGTTCCTTGTGGTGTTAGGGTTAGAGAATTGGGGTTCTGGCTAGGGTTAGGGTTACGATAAGGGTTCGGGCTGGGTAGGGTTCAGGCTCAGGTTAGGCATAGGTTTAGGGTTGGGGTCAGAGGGTGAGGGACAGGGTTTCGGTCACGGTGTAGTAACGTTGGCTATTCACAACGAATGAGCTTCAATCACTGGACAAATTGGAGTGTAGCACTGAGGATTTACAACTCCAGACTAGGGAAATATTGAGAAATGTGCTTCACACACTAGGAACACATATTCCAATAGATTGAATATCTGAACAGCACAATTTTGTCCCTGGGAAATGTTGTTCAAACAGCTGAGAACCGAGTGTGGCACTGTTTACATTTATTTTTCCCGTCCAAAGGAGTTGGCGTTTTCAGGAAAAGGTTTTGGTGAAACACTGCAAAACTCATTTTCGTAGAGCTATAGAATAGTATGAAAGTATGGAGAACACTATGAAATCAAAATGGTAGTTGGGCTAGGGTCCCAAGTAGTGTATTTTGTGTTTGTTTCTTTGTTTTTTTAATATATCTTATTGACTTGGTACAGAGAGGAAAGCAGAGGGACAGAGAGCTGGAAACATATCGACCAGCTGCCTCCTCCTGCAAACACCCCCTGCCGGGGATGTGCCCTCAACCAATGGACGTGCCCTTGACCGGAATCGAACCCGGGACCCTTCAGTCCGCAGACCGACGCTCTATCCACTGAGCCAAACCGGTTTCGGCTTATCCGAGTGGTGTTTTAAGGTGCCTTTAAACAGCCGGTATGACACCCGTGTTAAAAAGAAAACTCTCAGAGCTCAAAACAACGGACCAGGGGGATTTGTCAGAGTGACTCTAGAACTCCTGGAATACGTTTTCGAACCCAAACATCTCTACTGAATTTTGAAATACTGAGAGTCTGTAACCATAGCGCTGTGAAAGGTAGGGTAGACTTTCAAGTGGTAATAACGGTTAAAGTGCTGGTATATTTGTTATAAACGCTGTTTCACCAAATTGGAATTCACAAGGAAGGAGCTTGAGACACTGGAAGAGAGAGACCCCAACTCGGGAAATTCACAATGATAACCCAGGTTCATATCTAAGAAAGTGCTTCAAACGCTAGGAATACGTGAATAAAGGGCCTTAATATCTGTAACGCACTGTTTCCTGACAAGGAAATCGTGCTCAAAGAACATAGAACCGAGTTGGATACTGGTTACATTTATAATTCAGGGCCATGAGTTGGCGTCTTTGAAAGAAGCCTGCTAAGGCCATGAAAGCGGAAGTGATGATGTCACCAAGGGGGGAGGGGCCGCGTGGGCAGGTTCAATTGATCCCAGGTGATCATGCTTTGGCCAGGGGACCTGCTGGGAGTGACCATGTCACCGAGGTTCGTTGTGGTGTTAGGGTTAGAGAATTGGGGTTCTGGCTAGGGTTAGGGTTACGATAAGGGTTCGGGCTGGGTAGGGTTCAGGCTCAGGTTAGGCATAGGTTTAGGGTTGGGGTCAGAGGGTGAGGGACAGGGTTTCGGTCACGGTGTAGTAACGTTGGCTATTCACAACGAATGAGCTTCAATCACTGGACAAATTGGAGTGTAGCACTGAGGATTTACTACTCCAGACCAGGGAAATATTGAGAAATGTGCTTCACACACTAGGAACACATATTCCAATAGATTGAATATCTGAACAGCACAATTTTGTCCCTGGGAAATGTTGTTCAAACAGCTGAGAACCGAGTGTGGCACTGTTTACATTTATTTTTCCCGTCCAAAGGAGTTGGCGTTTTCAGGAAAAGGTTTTGGTGAAACACTGCAAAACTCATTTTCGTAGAGCTATAGAATAGTATGAAAGTATGGAGAACACTATGAAATCAAAATGGTAGTTGGGCTAGGTTCCCAAGTAGTGTATTTTGTGTTTGTTTCTTTGTTTTTTTAATATATCTTATTGACTTGGTACAGAGAGGAAAGCAGAGGGACAGAGAGCTGGAAACATATCGACTAGCTGCCTCCTCCTGCAAACACCCCCTGCCGGGGATGTGCCCTCAACCAATGGACGTGCCCTTGACCGGAATCGAACCCGGGACCCTTCAGTCCGCAGACCGACGCTCTATCCACTGAGCCAAACCGGTTTCGGCTTATCCGAGTGGTGTTTTAACGTGCCTTTAAACAGCCGGTATGACACCCGTGTTAAAAAGAAAACTCTCAGAGCTCAAAACAACGGACCAGGGGGATTTGTCAGAGTGACTCTAGAACTCCTGGAATACGTTTTCGAACCCGAACATCTCTACTGAATTTTGAAATACTGAGAGTCTGTAACCAAAGCGCTGTGAAAGGTAGGGTAGACTTTCAAGTGGTAATAACGGTTAAAGTGCTGGTATATTTGTTATAAACGCTGTTTCACCAAATTGGAATTCACAAGGAAGGAGCTTGAGACACTGGAAGAGAGAGACCCCAACTCGGGAAATTCACAATGATAACCCAGGTTCATATCTAAGAAAGTGCTTCAAACGCTAGGAATACGTGAATAAAGGGCCTTAATATCTGTAACGCACTGTTTCCTGACAAGGAAATCGTGCTCAAAGAACATAGAACCGAGTTGGATACTGGTTACATTTATAATTCAGGGCCATGAGTTGGCGTCTTTGAAAGAAGCCTGCTAAGGCCATGAAAGCGGAAGTGATGATGTCACCAAGGGGGGAGGGGCCGCGTGGGCAGGTTCAATTGATCCCAGGTGATCATGCTTTGGCCAGGGGACCTGCTGGGAGTGACCATGTCACCGAGGTTCGTTGTGGTGTTAGGGTTAGAGAATTGGGGTTCTGGCTAGGGTTAGGGTTACGATAAGGGTTCGGGCTGGGTAGGGTTCAGGCTCAGGTTAGGCATAGGTTTAGGGTTGGGGTCAGAGGGTGAGGGACAGGGTTTTGGTCACGGTGTAGTAACGTTGGCTATTCACAACGAATGAGCTTCAATCACTGGACAAATTGGAGTGTAGCACTGAGGATTTACAACTCCAGACTAGGGAAATATTGAGAAATGTGCTTCACACACTAGGAACACATATTCCAATAGATTGAATATCTGAACAGCACAATTTTGTCCCTGGGAAATGTTGTTCAAACAGCTGAGAACCGAGTGTGGCACTGTTTACATTTATTTTTCCCGTCCAAAGGAGTTGGCGTTTTCAGGAAAAGGTTTTGGTGAAACACTGCAAAACTCATTTTCGTAGAGCTATAGAATAGTATGAAAGTATGGAGAACACTATGAAATCAAAATGGTAGTTGGGCTAGGGTCCCAAGTAGTGTATTTTGTGTTTGTTTGTTTTTTTTTTTTTTTAATATATCTTATTGACTTGGTACAGAGAGGAAAGCAGAGGGACAGAGAGCTGGAAACATATCGACCAGCTGCCTCCTCCTGCAAACACCCCCTGCCGGGGATGTGCCCGCAACCAATGGACGTGCCCTTGACCGAAATCGAACCCGGGACCCTTCAGTCCGCAGACTGACGCTCTATCCAATGAGCCAAACCGGTTTCGGCTTATCCGAGTGGTGTTTTAACGTGCCTTTAAACAGCCGGTATGACACCCGTGTTAAAAAGAAAACTCTCAGAGCTCAAAACAACGGACCAGGGGGATTTGTCAGAGTGACTCTAGAACTCCTGGAATACGTTTTCGAACCCGAACATCTCTACTGAATTTTGAAATACTGAGAGTCTGTAACCAAAGCGCTGTGAAAGGTAGGGTAGACTTTCAAGTGGTAATAACGGTTAAAGTGCTGGTATATTTGTTATAAACGCTGTTTCACCAAATTGGAATTCACAAGGAAGGAGCTTGAGACACTGGAAGAGAGAGACCCCAACTCGGGAAATTCACAATGATAACCCAGGTTCATATCTAAGAAAGTGCTTCAAACGCTAGGAATACGTGAATAAAGGGCCTTAATATCTGTAACGCACTGTTTCCTGACAAGGAAATCGTGCTCAAAGAACATAGAACCGAGTTGGATACTGGTTACATTTATAATTCAGGGCCATGAGTTGGCGTCTTTGAAAGAAGCCTGCTAAGGCCATGAAAGCGGAAGTGATGATGTCACCAAGGGGGGAGGGGCCGCGTGGGCAGGTTCAATTGATCCCAGGTGATCATGCTTTGGCCAGGGGACCTGCTGGGAGTGACCATGTCACCGAGGTTCGTTGTGGTGTTAGGGTTAGAGAATTGGGGTTCTGGCTAGGGTTAGGGTTACGATAAGGGTTCGGGCTGGGTAGGGTTCAGGCTCAGGTTAGGCATAGGTTTAGGGTTGGGGTCAGAGGGTGAGGGACAGGGTTTTGGTCACGGTGTAGTAACGTTGGCTATTCACAACGAATGAGCTTCAATCACTGGACAAATTGGAGTGTAGCACTGAGGATTTACAACTCCAGACTAGGGAAATATTGAGAAATGTGCTTCACACACTAGGAACACATATTCCAATAGATTGAATATCTGAACAGCACAATTTTGTCCCTGGGAAATGTTGTTCAAACAGCTGAGAACCGAGTGTGGCACTGTTTACATTTATTTTTCCCGTCCAAAGGAGTTGGCGTTTTCAGGAAAAGGTTTTGGTGAAACACTGCCAAACTCATTTTCGTAGAGCTATAGAATAGTATGAAAGTATGGAGAACACTATGAAATCAAAATGGTAGTTGGGCTAGGGTCCCAAGTAGTGTATTTTGTGTTTGTTTCTTTGTTTTTTTAATATATCTTATTGACTTGGTACAGAGAGGAAAGCAGAGGGACAGAGAGCTGGAAACATATCGACCAGCTGCCTCCTCCTGCAAACACCCCCTGCCGGGGATGTGCCCTCAACCAATGGACGTGCCCTTGACCGGAATCGAACCCGGGACCCTTCAGTCCGCAGACCGACGCTCTATCCACTGAGCCAAACCGGTTTCGGCTTATCCGAGTGGTGTTTTAAGGTGCCTTTAAACAGCCGGTATGACACCCGTGTTAAAAAGAAAACTCTCAGAGCTCAAAACAACGGACCAGGGGGATGTGTCAGAGTGACTCTAGAACTCCTGGAATACGTTTTCGAACCCAAACATCTCTACTGAATTTTGAAATACTGAGAGTCTGTAACCAAAGCGCTGTGAAAGGTAGGGTAGACTTTCAAGTGGTAATAACGGTTAAAGTGCTGGTATATTTGTTATAAACGCTGTTTCACCAAATTGGAATTCACAAGGAAGGAGCTTGAGACACTGGAAGAGAGAGACCCCAACTCGGGAAATTCACAATGATAACCCAGGTTCATATCTAAGAAAGTGCTTCAAACGCTAGGAATACGTGAATAAAGGGCCTTAATATCTGTAACGCACTGTTTCCTGACAAGGAAATCGTGCTCAAAGAACATAGAACCGAGTTGGATACTGGTTACATTTATAATTCAGGGCCATGAGTTGGCGTCTTTGAAAGAAGCCTGCTAAGGCCATGAAAGCGGAAGTGATGATGTCACCAAGGGGGGAGGGGCCGCGTGGGCAGGTTCAATTGATCCCAGGTGATCATGCTTTGGCCAGGGGACCTGCTGGGAGTGACCATGTCACCGAGGTTCCTTGTGGTGTTAGGGTTAGAGAATTGGGGTTCTGGCTAGGGTTAGGGTTACGATAAGGGTTCGGGCTGGGTAGGGTTCAGGCTCAGGTTAGGCATAGGTTTAGGGTTGGGGTCAGAGGGTGAGGGACAGGGTTTCGGTCACGGTGTAGTAACGTTGGCTATTCACAACGAATGAGCTTCAATCACTGGACAAATTGGAGTGTAGCACTGAGGATTTACAACTCCAGACCAGGGAAATATTGAGAAATGTGCTTCACACACTAGGAACACATATTCCAATAGATTGAATATCTGAACAGCACAATTTTGTCCCTGGGAAATGTTGTTCAAACAGCTGAGAACCGAGTGTGGCACTGTTTACATTTATTTTTCCCGTCCAAAGGAGTTGGCGTTTTCAGGAAAAGGTTTTGGTGAAACACTGCAAAACTCATTTTCGTAGAGCTATAGAATAGTATGAAAGTATGGAGAACACTATGAAATCAAAATGGTAGTTGGGCTAGGGTCCCAAGTAGTGTATTTTGTGTTTGTTTCTTTGTTTTTTTAATATATCTTATTGACTTGGTACAGAGAGGAAAGCAGAGGGACAGAGAGCTGGAAACATATCGACCAGCTGCCTCCTCCTGCAAACACCCCCTGCCGGGGATGTGCCCTCAACCAATGGACGTGCCCTTGACCGGAATCGAACCCGGGACCCTTCAGTCCGCAGACCGACGCTCTATCCACTGAGCCAAACCGGTTTCGGCTTATCCGAGTGGTGTTTTAAGGTGCCTTTAAACAGCCGGTATGACACCCGTGTTAAAAAGAAAACTCTCAGAGCTCAAAACAACGGACCAGGGGGATGTGTCAGAGTGACTCTAGAACTCCTGGAATACGTTTTCGAACCCAAACATCTCTACTGAATTTTGAAATACTGAGAGTCTGTAACCAAAGCGCTGTGAAAGGTAGGGTAGACTTTCAAGTGGTAATAACGGTTAAAGTGCTGGTATATTTGTTATAAACGCTGTTTCACCAAATTGGAATTCACAAGGAAGGAGCTTGAGACACTGGAAGAGAGAGACCCCAACTCGGGAAATTCACAATGATAACCCAGGTTCATATCTAAGAAAGTGCTTCAAACGCTAGGAATACGTGAATAAAGGGCCTTAATATCTGTAACGCACTGTTTCCTGACAAGGAAATCGTGCTCAAAGAACATAGAACCGAGTTGGATACTGGTTACATTTATAATTCAGGGCCATGAGTTGGCGTCTTTGAAAGAAGCCTGCTAAGGCCATGAAAGCGGAAGTGATGATGTCACCAAGGGGGGAGGGGCCGCGTGGGCAGGTTCAATTGATCCCAGGTGATCATGCTTTGGCCAGGGGACCTGCTGGGAGTGACCATGTCACCGAGGTTCCTTGTGGTGTTAGGGTTAGAGAATTGGGGTTCTGGCTAGGGTTAGGGTTACGATAAGGGTTCGGGCTGGGTAGGGTTCAGGCTCAGGTTAGGCATAGGTTTAGGGTTGGGGTCAGAGGGTGAGGGACAGGGTTTCGGTCACGGTGTAGTAACGTTGGCTATTCACAACGAATGAGCTTCAATCACTGGACAAATTGGAGTGTAGCACTGAGGATTTACAACTCCAGACCAGGGAAATATTGAGAAATGTGCTTCACACACTAGGAACACATATTCCAATAGATTGAATATCTGAACAGCACAATTTTGTCCCTGGGAAATGTTGTTCAAACAGCTGAGAACCGAGTGTGGCACTGTTTACATTTATTTTTCCCGTCCAAAGGAGTTGGCGTTTTCAGGAAAAGGTTTTGGTGAAACACTGCAAAACTCATTTTCGTAGAGCTATAGAATAGTATGAAAGTATGGAGAACACTATGAAATCAAAATGGTAGTTGGGCTAGGGTCCCAAGTAGTGTATTTTGTGTTTGTTTCTTTGTTTTTTTAATATATCTTATTGACTTGGTACAGAGAGGAAAGCAGAGGGACAGAGAGCTGGAAACATATCGACCAGCTGCCTCCTCCTGCAAACACCCCCTGCCGGGGATGTGCCCTCAACCAATGGACGTGCCCTTGACCGGAATCGAACCCGGGACCCTTCAGTCCGCAGACCGACGCTCTATCCACTGAGCCAAACCGGTTTCGGCTTATCCGAGTGGTGTTTTAAGGTGCCTTTAAACAGCCGGTATGACACCCGTGTTAAAAAGAAAACTCTCAGAGCTCAAAACAACGGACCAGGGGGATGTGTCAGAGTGACTCTAGAACTCCTGGAATACGTTTTCGAACCCAAACATCTCTACTGAATTTTGAAATACTGAGAGTCTGTAACCAAAGCGCTGTGAAAGGTAGGGTAGACTTTCAAGTGGTAATAACGGTTAAAGTGCTGGTATATTTGTTATAAACGCTGTTTCACCAAATTGGAATTCACAAGGAAGGAGCTTGAGACACTGGAAGAGAGAGACCCCAACTCGGGAAATTCACAATGATAACCCAGGTTCATATCTAAGAAAGTGCTTCAAACGCTAGGAATACGTGAATAAAGGGCCTTAATATCTGTAACGCACTGTTTCCTGACAAGGAAATCGTGCTCAAAGAACATAGAACCGAGTTGGATACTGGTTACATTTATAATTCAGGGCCATGAGTTGGCGTCTTTGAAAGAAGCCTGCTAAGGCCATGAAAGCGGAAGTGATGATGTCACCAAGGGGGGAGGGGCCGCGTGGGCAGGTTCAATTGATCCCAGGTGATCATGCTTTGGCCAGGGGACCTGCTGGGAGTGACCATGTCACCGAGGTTCGTTGTGGTGTTAGGGTTAGAGAATTGGGGTTCTGGCTAGGGTTAGGGTTACGATAAGGGTTCGGGCTGGGTAGGGTTCAGGCTCAGGTTAGGCATAGGTTTAGGGTTGGGGTCAGAGGGTGAGGGACAGGGTTTCGGTCACGGTGTAGTAACGTTGGCTATTCACAACGAATGAGCTTCAATCACTGGACAAATTGGAGTGTAGCACTGAGGATTTACAACTCCAGACTAGGGAAATATTGAGAAATGTGCTTCACACACTAGGAACACATATTCCAATAGATTGAATATCTGAACAGCACAATTTTGTCCCTGGGAAATGTTGTTCAAACAGCTGAGAACCGAGTGTGGCACTGTTTACATTTATTTTTCCCGTCCAAAGGAGTTGGCGTTTTCAGGAAAAGGTTTTGGTGAAACACTGCAAAACTCATTTTCGTAGAGCTATAGAATAGTATGAAAGTATGGAGAACACTATGAAATCAAAATGGTAGTTGGGCTAGGGTCCCAAGTAGTGTATTTTGTGTTTGTTTCTTTGTTTTTTTAATATATCTTATTGACTTGGTACAGAGAGGAAAGCAGAGGGACAGAGAGCTGGAAACATATCGACCAGCTGCCTCCTCCTGCAAACACCCCCTGCCGGGGATGTGCCCTCAACCAATGGACGTGCCCTTGACCGGAATCGAACCCGGGACCCTTCAGTCCGCAGACCGACGCTCTATCCACTGAGCCAAACCGGTTTCGGCTTATCCGAGTGGTGTTTTAAGGTGCCTTTAAACAGCCGGTATGACACCCGTGTTAAAAAGAAAACTCTCAGAGCTCAAAACAACGGACCAGGGGGATTTGTCAGAGTGACTCTAGAACTCCTGGAATACGTTTTCGAACCCAAACATCTCTACTGAATTTTGAAATACTGAGAGTCTGTAACCATAGCGCTGTGAAAGGTAGGGTAGACTTTCAAGTGGTAATAACGGTTAAAGTGCTGGTATATTTGTTATAAACGCTGTTTCACCAAATTGGAATTCACAAGGAAGGAGCTTGAGACACTGGAAGAGAGAGACCCCAACTCGGGAAATTCACAATGATAACCCAGGTTCATATCTAAGAAAGTGCTTCAAACGCTAGGAATACGTGAATAAAGGGCCTTAATATCTGTAACGCACTGTTTCCTGACAAGGAAATCGTGCTCAAAGAACATAGAACCGAGTTGGATACTGGTTACATTTATAATTCAGGGCCATGAGTTGGCGTCTTTGAAAGAAGCCTGCTAAGGCCATGAAAGCGGAAGTGATGATGTCACCAAGGGGGGAGGGGCCGCGTGGGCAGGTTCCATTGATCCCAGGTGATCATGCTTTGGCCAGGGGACCTGCTGGGAGTGACCATGTCACCGAGGTTCCTTGTGGTGTTAGGGTTAGAGAATTGGGGTTCTGGCTAGGGTTAGGGTTACGATAAGGGTTCGGGCTGGGTAGGGTTCAGGCTCAGGTTAGGCATAGGTTTAGGGTTGGGGTCAGAGGGTGAGGGACAGGGTTTCGGTCACGGTGTAGTAACGTTGGCTATTCACAACGAATGAGCTTCAATCACTGGACAAATTGGAGTGTAGCACTGAGGATTTACAACTCCAGACTAGGGAAATATTGAGAAATGTGCTTCACACACTAGGAACACATATTCCAATAGATTGAATATCTGAACAGCACAATTTTGTCCCTGGGAAATGTTGTTCAAACAGCTGAGAACCGAGTGTGGCACTGTTTACATTTATTTTTCCCGTCCAAAGGAGTTGGCGTTTTCAGGAAAAGGTTTTGGTGAAACACTGCAAAACTCATTTTCGTAGAGCTATAGAATAGTATGAAAGTATGGAGAACACTATGAAATCAAAATGGTAGTTGGGCTAGGGTCCCAAGTAGTGTATTTTGTGTTTGTTTCTTTGTTTTTTTAATATATCTTATTGACTTGGTACAGAGAGGAAAGCAGAGGGACAGAGAGCTGGAAACATATCGACCAGCTGCCTCCTCCTGCAAACACCCCCTGCCGGGGATGTGCCCTCAACCAATGGACGTGCCCTTGACCGGAATCGAACCCGGGACCCTTCAGTCCGCAGACCGACGCTCTATCCACTGAGCCAAACCGGTTTCGGCTTATCCGAGTGGTGTTTTAAGGTGCCTTTAAACAGCCGGTATGACACCCGTGTTAAAAAGAAAACTCTCAGAGCTCAAAACAACGGACCAGGGGGATGTGTCAGAGTGACTCTAGAACTCCTGGAATACGTTTTCGAACCCAAACATCTCTACTGAATTTTGAAATACTGAGAGTCTGTAACCAAAGCGCTGTGAAAGGTAGGGTAGACTTTCAAGTGGTAATAACGGTTAAAGTGCTGGTATATTTGTTATAAACGCTGTTTCACCAAATTGGAATTCACAAGGAAGGAGCTTGAGACACTGGAAGAGAGAGACCCCAACTCGGGAAATTCACAATGATAACCCAGGTTCATATCTAAGAAAGTGCTTCAAACGCTAGGAATACGTGAATAAAGGGCCTTAATATCTGTAACGCACTGTTTCCTGACAAGGAAATCGTGCTCAAAGAACATAGAACCGAGTTGGATACTGGTTACATTTATAATTCAGGGCCATGAGTTGGCGTCTTTGAAAGAAGCCTGCTAAGGCCATGAAAGCGGAAGTGATGATGTCACCAAGGGGGGAGGGGCCGCGTGGGCAGGTTCAATTGATCCCAGGTGATCATGCTTTGGCCAGGGGACCTGCTGGGAGTGACCATGTCACCGAGGTTCCTTGTGGTGTTAGGGTTAGAGAATTGGGGTTCTGGCTAGGGTTAGGGTTACGATAAGGGTTCGGGCTGGGTAGGGTTCAGGCTCAGGTTAGGCATAGGTTTAGGGTTGGGGTCAGAGGGTGAGGGACAGGGTTTCGGTCACGGTGTAGTAACGTTGGCTATTCACAACGAATGAGCTTCAATCACTGGACAAATTGGAGTGTAGCCCTGAGGATTTACAACTCCAGACCAGGGAAATATTGAGAAATGTGCTTCACACACTAGGAACACATATTCCAATAGATTGAATATCTGAACAGCACAATTTTGTCCCTGGGAAATGTTGTTCAAACAGCTGAGAACCGAGTGTGGCACTGTTTACATTTATTTTTCCCGTCCAAAGGAGTTGGCGTTTTCAGGAAAAGGTTTTGGTGAAACACTGCAAAACTCATTTTCGTAGAGCTATAGAATAGTATGAAAGTATGGAGAACACTATGAAATCAAAATGGTAGTTGGGCTAGGGTCCCAAGTAGTGTATTTTGTGTTTGTTTCTTTGTTTTTTTAATATATCTTATTGACTTGGTACAGAGAGGAAAGCAGAGGGACAGAGAGCTGGAAACATATCGACCAGCTGCCTCCTCCTGCAAACACCCCCTGCCGGGGATGTGCCCTCAACCAATGGACGTGCCCTTGACCGGAATCGAACCCGGGACCCTTCAGTCCGCAGACCGACGCTCTATCCACTGAGCCAAACCGGTTTCGGCTTATCCGAGTGGTGTTTTAAGGTGCCTTTAAACAGCCGGTATGACACCCGTGTTAAAAAGAAAACTCTCAGAGCTCAAAACAACGGACCAGGGGGATGTGTCAGAGTGACTCTAGAACTCCTGGAATACGTTTTCGAACCCAAACATCTCTACTGAATTTTGAAATACTGAGAGTCTGTAACCAAAGCGCTGTGAAAGGTAGGGTAGACTTTCAAGTGGTAATAACGGTTAAAGTGCTGGTATATTTGTTATAAACGCTGTTTCACCAAATTGGAATTCACAAGGAAGGAGCTTGAGACACTGGAAGAGAGAGACCCCAACTCGGGAAATTCACAATGATAACCCAGGTTCATATCTAAGAAAGTGCTTCAAACGCTAGGAATACGTGAATAAAGGGCCTTAATATCTGTAACGCACTGTTTCCTGACAAGGAAATCGTGCTCAAAGAACATAGAACCGAGTTGGATACTGGTTACATTTATAATTCAGGGCCATGAGTTGGCGTCTTTGAAAGAAGCCTGCTAAGGCCATGAAAGCGGAAGTGATGATGTCACCAAGGGGGGAGGGGCCGCGTGGGCAGGTTCAATTGATCCCAGGTGATCATGCTTTGGCCAGGGGACCTGCTGGGAGTGACCATGTCACCGAGGTTCCTTGTGGTGTTAGGGTTAGAGAATTGGGGTTCTGGCTAGGGTTAGGGTTACGATAAGGGTTCGGGCTGGGTAGGGTTCAGGCTCAGGTTAGGCATAGGTTTAGGGTTGGGGTCAGAGGGTGAGGGACAGGGTTTCGGTCACGGTGTAGTAACGTTGGCTATTCACAACGAATGAGCTTCAATCACTGGACAAATTGGAGTGTAGCACTGAGGATTTACTACTCCAGACCAGGGAAATATTGAGAAATGTGCTTCACACACTAGGAACACATATTCCAATAGATTGAATATCTGAACAGCACAATTTTGTCCCTGGGAAATGTTGTTCAAACAGCTGAGAACCGAGTGTGGCACTGTTTACATTTATTTTTCCCGTCCAAAGGAGTTGGCGTTTTCAGGAAAAGGTTTTGGTGAAACACTGCAAAACTCATTTTCGTAGAGCTATAGAATAGTATGAAAGTATGGAGAACACTATGAAATCAAAATGGTAGTTGGGCTAGGGTCCCAAGTAGTGTATTTTGTGTTTGTTTCTTTGTTTTTTTAATATATCTTATTGACTTGGTACAGAGAGGAAAGCAGAGGGACAGAGAGCTGGAAACATATCGACCAGCTGCCTCCTCCTGCAAACACCCCCTGCCGGGGATGTGCCCTCAACCAATGGACGTGCCCTTGACCGGAATCGAACCCGGGACCCTTCAGTCCGCAGACCGACGCTCTATCCACTGAGCCAAACCGGTTTCGGCTTATCCGAGTGGTGTTTTAAGGTGCCTTTAAACAGCCGGTATGACACCCGTGTTAAAAAGAAAACTCTCAGAGCTCAAAACAACGGACCAGGGGGATGTGTCAGAGTGACTCTAGAACTCCTGGAATACGTTTTCGAACCCAAACATCTCTACTGAATTTTGAAATACTGAGAGTCTGTAACCAAAGCGCTGTGAAAGGTAGGGTAGACTTTCAAGTGGTATTAACGGTTAAAGTGCTGGTATATTTGTTATAAACGCTGTTTCACCAAATTGGAATTCACAAGGAAGGAGCTTGAGACACTGGAAGAGAGAGACCCCAACTCGGGAAATTCACAATGATAACCCAGGTTCATATCTAAGAAAGTGCTTCAAACGCTAGGAATACGTGAATAAAGGGCCTTCATATCTGTAACGCACTGTTTCCTGACAAGGAAATCGTGCTCAAAGAACATAGAACCGAGTTGGATACTGGTTACATTTATAATTCAGGGCCATGAGTTGGCGTCTTTGAAAGAAGCCTGCTAAGGCCATGAAAGCGGAAGTGATGATGTCACCAAGGGGGGAGGGGCCGCGTGGGCAGGTTCCATTGATCCCAGGTGATCATGCTTTGGCCAGGGGACCTGCTGGGAGTGACCATGTCACCGAGGTTCCTTGTGGTGTTAGGGTTAGAGAATTGGGGTTCTGGCTAGGGTTAGGGTTACGATAAGGGTTCGGGCTGGGTAGGGTTCAGGCTCAGGTTAGGCATAGGTTTAGGGTTGGGGTCAGAGGGTGAGGGACAGGGTTTCGGTCACGGTGTAGTAACGTTGGCTATTCACAACGAATGAGCTTCAATCACTGGACAAATTGGAGTGTAGCACTGAGGATTTACAACTCCAGACTAGGGAAATATTGAGAAATGTGCTTCACACACTAGGAACACATATTCCAATAGATTGAATATCTGAACAGCACAATTTTGTCCCTGGGAAATGTTGTTCAAACAGCTGAGAACCGAGTGTGGCACTGTTTACATTTATTTTTCCCGTCCAAAGGAGTTGGCGTTTTCAGGAAAAGGTTTTGGTGAAACACTGCAAAACTCATTTTCGTAGAGCTATAGAATAGTATGAAAGTATGGAGAACACTATGAAATCAAAATGGTAGTTGGGCTAGGGTCCCAAGTAGTGTATTTTGTGTTTGTTTCTTTGTTTTTTTAATATATCTTATTGACTTGGTACAGAGAGGAAAGCAGAGGGACAGAGAGCTGGAAACATATCGACCAGCTGCCTCCTCCTGCAAACACCCCCTGCCGGGGATGTGCCCTCAACCAATGGACGTGCCCTTGACCGGAATCGAACCCGGGACCCTTCAGTCCGCAGACCGACGCTCTATCCACTGAGCCAAACCGGTTTCGGCTTATCCGAGTGGTGTTTTAAGGTGCCTTTAAACAGCCGGTATGACACCCGTGTTAAAAAGAAAACTCTCAGAGCTCAAAACAACGGACCAGGGGGATTTGTCAGAGTGACTCTAGAACTCCTGGAATACGTTTTCGAACCCAAACATCTCTACTGAATTTTGAAATACTGAGAGTCTGTAACCATAGCGCTGTGAAAGGTAGGGTAGACTTTCAAGTGGTAATAACGGTTAAAGTGCTGGTATATTTGTTATAAACGCTGTTTCACCAAATTGGAATTCACAAGGAAGGAGCTTGAGACACTGGAAGAGAGAGACCCCAACTCGGGAAATTCACAATGATAACCCAGGTTCATATCTAAGAAAGTGCTTCAAACGCTAGGAATACGTGAATAAAGGGCCTTAATATCTGTAACGCACTGTTTCCTGACAAGGAAATCGTGCTCAAAGAACATAGAACCGAGTTGGATACTGGTTACATTTATAATTCAGGGCCATGAGTTGGCGTCTTTGAAAGAAGCCTGCTAAGGCCATGAAAGCGGAAGTGATGATGTCACCAAGGGGGGAGGGGCCGCGTGGGCAGGTTCAATTGATCCCAGGTGATCATGCTTTGGCCAGGGGACCTGCTGGGAGTGACCATGTCACCGAGGTTCGTTGTGGTGTTAGGGTTAGAGAATTGGGGTTCTGGCTAGGGTTAGGGTTACGATAAGGGTTCGGGCTGGGTAGGGTTCAGGCTCAGGTTAGGCATAGGTTTAGGGTTGGGGTCAGAGGGTGAGGGACAGGGTTTCGGTCACGGTGTAGTAACGTTGGCTATTCACAACGAATGAGCTTCAATCACTGGACAAATTGGAGTGTAGCACTGAGGATTTACAACTCCAGACCTGGGAAATATTGAGAAATGTGCTTCACACACTAGGAACACATATTCCAATAGATTGAATATCTGAACAGCACAATTTTGTCCCTGGGAAATGTTGTTCAAACAGCTGAGAACCGAGTGTGGCACTGTTTACATTTATTTTTCCCGTCCAAAGGAGTTGGCGTTTTCAGGAAAAGGTTTTGGTGAAACACTGCAAAACTCATTTTCGTAGAGCTATAGAATAGTATGAAAGTATGGAGAACACTATGAAATCAAAATGGTAGTTGGGCTAGGTTCCCAAGTAGTGTATTTTGTGTTTGTTTCTTTGTTTTTTTAATATATCTTATTGACTTGGTACAGAGAGGAAAGCAGAGGACAGAGAGCTGGAAACATATCGACCAGCTGCCTCCTCCTGCAAACACCCCCTGCCGGGGATGTGCCCTCAACCAATGGACGTGCCCTTGACCGGAATCGAACCCGGGACCCTTCAGTCCGCAGACCGACGCTCTATCCACTGAGCCAAACCGGTTTCGGCTTATCCGAGTGGTGTTTTAACGTGCCTTTAAACAGCCGGTATGACACCCGTGTTAAAAAGAAAACTCTCAGAGCTCAAAACAACGGACCAGGGGGATTTGTCAGAGTGACTCTAGAACTCCTGGAATACGTTTTCGAACCCAAACATCTCTACTGAATTTTGAAATACTGAGAGTCTGTAACCATAGCGCTGTGAAAGGTAGGGTAGACTTTCAAGTGGTAATAACGGTTAAAGTGCTGGTATATTTGTTATAAACGCTGTTTCACCAAATTGGAATTCACAAGGAAGCAGCTTGAGACACTGGAAGAGAGAGACCCCAACTCGGGAAATTCACAATGATAACCCAGGTTCATATCTAAGAAAGTGCTTCAAACGCTAGGAATACGTGAATAAAGGGCCTTAATATCTGTAACGCACTGTTTCCTGACAAGGAAATCGTGCTCAAAGAACATAGAACCGAGTTGGATACTGGTTACATTTATAATTCAGGGCCATGAGTTGGCGTCTTTGAAAGAAGCCTGCTAAGGCCATGAAAGCGGAAGTGATGATGTCACCAAGGGGGGAGGGGCCGCGTGGGCAGGTTCAATTGATCCCAGGTGATCATGCTTTGGCCAGGGGACCTGCTGGGAGTGACCATGTCACCGAGGTTCGTTGTGGTGTTAGGGTTAGAGAATTGGGGTTCTGGCTAGGGTTAGGGTTACGATAAGGGTTCGGGCTGGGTAGGGTTCAGGCTCAGGTTAGGCATAGGTTTAGGGTTGGGGTCAGAGGGTGAGGGACAGGGTTTCGGTCACGGTGTAGTAACGTTGGCTATTCACAACGAATGAGCTTCAATCACTGGACAAATTGGAGTGTAGCACTGAGGATTTACAACTCCAGACCTGGGAAATATTGAGAAATGTGCTTCACACACTAGGAACACATATTCCAATAGATTGAATATCTGAACAGCACAATTTTGTCCCTGGGAAATGTTGTTCAAACAGCTGAGAACCGAGTGTGGCACTGTTTACATTTATTTTTCCCGTCCAAAGGAGTTGGCGTTTTCAGGAAAAGGTTTTGGTGAAACACTGCAAAACTCATTTTCGTAGAGCTATAGAATAGTATGAAAGTATGGAGAACACTATGAAATCAAAATGGTAGTTGGGCTAGGTTCCCAAGTAGTGTATTTTGTGTTTGTTTCTTTGTTTTTTTAATATATCTTATTGACTTGGTACAGAGAGGAAAGCAGAGGACAGAGAGCTGGAAACATATCGACCAGCTGCCTCCTCCTGCAAACACCCCCTGCCGGGGATGTGCCCTCAACCAATGGACGTGCCCTTGACCGGAATCGAACCCGGGACCCTTCAGTCCGCAGACCGACGCTCTATCCACTGAGCCAAACCGGTTTCGGCTTATCCGAGTGGTGTTTTAACGTGCCTTTAAACAGCCGGTATGACACCCGTGTTAAAAAGAAAACTCTCAGAGCTCAAAACAACGGACCAGGGGGATTTGTCAGAGTGACTCTAGAACTCCTGGAATACGTTTTCGAACCCAAACATCTCTACTGAATTTTGAAATACTGAGAGTCTGTAACCATAGCGCTGTGAAAGGTAGGGTAGACTTTCAAGTGGTAATAACGGTTAAAGTGCTGGTATATTTGTTATAAACGCTGTTTCACCAAATTGGAATTCACAAGGAAGCAGCTTGAGACACTGGAAGAGAGAGACCCCAACTCGGGAAATTCACAATGATAACCCAGGTTCATATCTAAGAAAGTGCTTCAAACGCTAGGAATACGTGAATAAAGGGCCTTAATATCTGTAACGCACTGTTTCCTGACAAGGAAATCGTGCTCAAAGAACATAGAACCGAGTTGGATACTGGTTACATTTATAATTCAGGGCCATGAGTTGGCGTCTTTGAAAGAAGCCTGCTAAGGCCATGAAAGCGGAAGTGATGATGTCACCAAGGGGGGAGGGGCCGCGTGGGCAGGTTCAATTGATCCCAGGTGATCATGCTTTGGCCAGGGGACCTGCTGGGAGTGACCATGTCACCGAGGTTCGTTGTGGTGTTAGGGTTAGAGAATTGGGGTTCTGGCTAGGGTTAGGGTTACGATAAGGGTTCGGGCTGGGTAGGGTTCAGGCTCAGGTTAGGCATAGGTTTAGGGTTGGGGTCAGAGGGTGAGGGACAGGGTTTCGGTCACGGTGTAGTAACGTTGGCTATTCACAACGAATGAGCTTCAATCACTGGACAAATTGGAGTGTAGCACTGAGGATTTACTACTCCAGACCAGGGAAATATTGAGAAATGTGCTTCACACACTAGGAACACATATTCCAATAGATTGAATATCTGAACAGCACAATTTTGTCCCTGGGAAATGTTGTTCAAACAGCTGAGAACCGAGTGTGGCACTGTTTACATTTATTTTTCCCGTCCAAAGGAGTTGGCGTTTTCAGGAAAAGGTTTTGGTGAAACACTGCAAAACTCATTTTCGTAGAGCTATAGAATAGTATGAAAGTATGGAGAACACTATGAAATCAAAATGGTAGTTGGGCTAGGTTCCCAAGTAGTGTATTTTGTGTTTGTTTCTTTGTTTTTTTAATATATCTTATTGACTTGGTACAGAGAGGAAAGCAGAGGGACAGAGAGCTGGAAACATATCGACTAGCTGCCTCCTCCTGCAAACACCCCCTGCCGGGGATGTGCCCTCAACCAATGGACGTGCCCTTGACCGGAATCGAACCCGGGACCCTTCAGTCCGCAGACCGACGCTCTATCCACTGAGCCAAACCGGTTTCGGCTTATCCGAGTGGTGTTTTAACGTGCCTTTAAACAGCCGGTATGACACCCGTGTTAAAAAGAAAACTCTCAGAGCTCAAAACAACGGACCAGGGGGATTTGTCAGAGTGACTCTAGAACTCCTGGAATACGTTTTCGAACCCGAACATCTCTACTGAATTTTGAAATACTGAGAGTCTGTAACCAAAGCGCTGTGAAAGGTAGGGTAGACTTTCAAGTGGTAATAACGGTTAAAGTGCTGGTATATTTGTTATAAACGCTGTTTCACCAAATTGGAATTCACAAGGAAGGAGCTTGAGACACTGGAAGAGAGAGACCCCAACTCGGGAAATTCACAATGATAACCCAGGTTCATATCTAAGAAAGTGCTTCAAACGCTAGGAATACGTGAATAAAGGGCCTTAATATCTGTAACGCACTGTTTCCTGACAAGGAAATCGTGCTCAAAGAACATAGAACCGAGTTGGATACTGGTTACATTTATAATTCAGGGCCATGAGTTGGCGTCTTTGAAAGAAGCCTGCTAAGGCCATGAAAGCGGAAGTGATGATGTCACCAAGGGGGGAGGGGCCGCGTGGGCAGGTTCAATTGATCCCAGGTGATCATGCTTTGGCCAGGGGACCTGCTGGGAGTGACCATGTCACCGAGGTTCGTTGTGGTGTTAGGGTTAGAGAATTGGGGTTCTGGCTAGGGTTAGGGTTACGATAAGGGTTCGGGCTGGGTAGGGTTCAGGCTCAGGTTAGGCATAGGTTTAGGGTTGGGGTCAGAGGGTGAGGGACAGGGTTTTGGTCACGGTGTAGTAACGTTGGCTATTCACAACGAATGAGCTTCAATCACTGGACAAATTGGAGTGTAGCACTGAGGATTTACAACTCCAGACTAGGGAAATATTGAGAAATGTGCTTCACACACTAGGAACACATATTCCAATAGATTGAATATCTGAACAGCACAATTTTGTCCCTGGGAAATGTTGTTCAAACAGCTGAGAACCGAGTGTGGCACTGTTTACATTTATTTTTCCCGTCCAAAGGAGTTGGCGTTTTCAGGAAAAGGTTTTGGTGAAACACTGCAAAACTCATTTTCGTAGAGCTATAGAATAGTATGAAAGTATGGAGAACACTATGAAATCAAAATGGTAGTTGGGCTAGGGTCCCAAGTAGTGTATTTTGTGTTTGTTTGTTTTTTTTTTTTTTTAATATATCTTATTGACTTGGTACAGAGAGGAAAGCAGAGGGACAGAGAGCTGGAAACATATCGACCAGCTGCCTCCTCCTGCAAACACCCCCTGCCGGGGATGTGCCCGCAACCAATGGACGTGCCCTTGACCGAAATCGAACCCGGGACCCTTCAGTCCGCAGACTGACGCTCTATCCAATGAGCCAAACCGGTTTCGGCTTATCCGAGTGGTGTTTTAACGTGCCTTTAAACAGCCGGTATGACACCCGTGTTAAAAAGAAAACTCTCAGAGCTCAAAACAACGGACCAGGGGGATTTGTCAGAGTGACTCTAGAACTCCTGGAATACGTTTTCGAACCCGAACATCTCTACTGAATTTTGAAATACTGAGAGTCTGTAACCAAAGCGCTGTGAAAGGTAGGGTAGACTTTCAAGTGGTAATAACGGTTAAAGTGCTGGTATATTTGTTATAAACGCTGTTTCACCAAATTGGAATTCACAAGGAAGGAGCTTGAGACACTGGAAGAGAGAGACCCCAACTCGGGAAATTCACAATGATAACCCAGGTTCATATCTAAGAAAGTGCTTCAAACGCTAGGAATACGTGAATAAAGGGCCTTAATATCTGTAACGCACTGTTTCCTGACAAGGAAATCGTGCTCAAAGAACATAGAACCGAGTTGGATACTGGTTACATTTATAATTCAGGGCCATGAGTTGGCGTCTTTGAAAGAAGCCTGCTAAGGCCATGAAAGCGGAAGTGATGATGTCACCAAGGGGGGAGGGGCCGCGTGGGCAGGTTCAATTGATCCCAGGTGATCATGCTTTGGCCAGGGGACCTGCTGGGAGTGACCATGTCACCGAGGTTCGTTGTGGTGTTAGGGTTAGAGAATTGGGGTTCTGGCTAGGGTTAGGGTTACGATAAGGGTTCGGGCTGGGTAGGGTTCAGGCTCAGGTTAGGCATAGGTTTAGGGTTGGGGTCAGAGGGTGAGGGACAGGGTTTTGGTCACGGTGTAGTAACGTTGGCTATTCACAACGAATGAGCTTCAATCACTGGACAAATTGGAGTGTAGCACTGAGGATTTACAACTCCAGACTAGGGAAATATTGAGAAATGTGCTTCACACACTAGGAACACATATTCCAATAGATTGAATATCTGAACAGCACAATTTTGTCCCTGGGAAATGTTGTTCAAACAGCTGAGAACCGAGTGTGGCACTGTTTACATTTATTTTTCCCGTCCAAAGGAGTTGGCGTTTTCAGGAAAAGGTTTTGGTGAAACACTGCCAAACTCATTTTCGTAGAGCTATAGAATAGTATGAAAGTATGGAGAACACTATGAAATCAAAATGGTAGTTGGGCTAGGGTCCCAAGTAGTGTATTTTGTGTTTGTTTCTTTGTTTTTTTAATATATCTTATTGACTTGGTACAGAGAGGAAAGCAGAGGGACAGAGAGCTGGAAACATATCGACCAGCTGCCTCCTCCTGCAAACACCCCCTGCCGGGGATGTGCCCTCAACCAATGGACGTGCCCTTGACGGGAATCGAACCCGGGACCCTTCAGTCCGCAGACTGACGCTCTATCCACTGAGCCAAACCGGTTTCGCCTTATCCGAGTGGTGTTTTAACGTGCCTTTAAACAGCCGGTATGACACCCGTGTTAAAAAGAAAACTCTCAGAGCTCAAAACAACGGACCAGGGGGATTTGTCAGAGTGACTCTAGAACTCCTGGAATACGTTTTCGAACCCGAACATCTCTACTGAATTTTGAAATACTGAGAGTCTGTAACCAAAGCGCTGTGAAAGGTAGGGTAGACTTTCAAGTGGTAATAACGGTTAAAGTGCTGGTATATTTGTTATAAACGCTGTTTCACCAAATTGGAATTCACAAGGAAGGAGCTTGAGACACTGGAAGAGAGAGACCCCAACTCGGGAAATTCACAATGATAACCCAGGTTCATATCTAAGAAAGTGCTTCAAACGCTAGGAATACGTGAATAAAGGGCCTTAATATCTGTAACGCACTGTTTCCTGACAAGGAAATCGTGCTCAAAGAACATAGAACCGAGTTGGATACTGGTTACATTTATAATTCAGGGCCATGAGTTGGCATCTTTGAAAGAAGCCTGCTAAGGCCATGAAAGCGGAAGTGATGATGTCACCAAGGGGGGAGGGGCCGCGTGGGCAGGTTCAATTGATCCCAGGTGATCATGCTTTGGCCAGGGGACCTGCTGGGAGTGAGGATGTCATCGAGGTTCCTTGTGGTGTTAGGGTTAGAGAATTGGGGTTCTGGCTAGGGTTAGGGTTACGATAAGGGTTCGGGCTGGGTAGGGTTCAGGCTCAGGTTAGGCATAGGTTTAGGGTTGGGGTCAGAGGGTGAGGGACAGGGTTTCGGTCACGGTGTAGTAACGTTGGCTATTCACAACGAATGAGCTTCAATCACTGGACAAATTGGAGTGTAGCACTGAGGATTTACAACTCCAGACTAGGGAAATATTGAGAAATGTGCTTCACACACTAGGAACACATATTCCAATAGATTGAATATCTGAACAGCACAATTTTGTCCCTGGGAAATGTTGTTCAAACATCTGAGAACCCAGTGTGGCACTGTTTACATTTATTTTTCCCGTCCAAAGGAGTTGGCGTTTTCAGGAAAAGGTTTTGGTGAAACACTGCAAAACTCATTTTTGTAGAGCTATAGAATAGTATGAAAGTATGGAGAACACTATGAAATCAAAATGGTAGTTGGGCTAGGTTCCCAAGTAGTGTATTTTGTGTTTGTTTCTTTGTTTTTTTAATATATCTTATTGACTTGGTACAGAGAGGAAAGCAGAGGGACAGAGAGCTGGAAACATATCGAACAGCTGCCTCCTCCTGCAAACACCCCCTGCCGGGGATGTGCCCTCAACCAATGGACGTGCCCTTGACCGGAATCGAACCCGGGACCCTTCAGTCCGCAGACCGACGCTCTATCCACTGAGCCAAACCGGTTTCGGCTTATCCGAGTGGTGTTTTAACGTGCCTTTAAACAGCCGGTATGACACCCGTGTTAAAAAGAAAACTCTCAGAGCTCAAAACAACGGACCAGGGGGATTTGTCAGAGTGACTCTAGAACTCCTGGAATACGTTTTCGAACCCAAACATCTCTACTGAATTTTGAAATACTGAGAGTCTGTAACCATAGCGCTGTGAAAGGTAGGGTAGACTTTCAAGTGGTAATAACGGTTAAAGTGCTGGTATATTTGTTATAAACGCTGTTTCACCAAATTGGAATTCACAAGGAAGGAGCTTGAGACACTGGAAGAGAGAGACCCCAACTCGGGAAATTCACAATGATAACCCAGGTTCATATCTAAGAAAGTGCTTCAAACGCTAGGAATACGTGAATAAAGGGCCTTAATATCTGTAACGCACTGTTTCCTGACAAGGAAATCGTGCTCAAAGAACATAGAACCGAGTTGGATACTGGTTACATTTATAATTCAGGGCCATGAGTTGGCGTCTTTGAAAGAAGCCTGCTAAGGCCATGAAAGCGGAAGTGATGATGTCACCAAGGGGGGAGGGGCCGCGTGGGCAGGTTCCATTGATCCCAGGTGATCATGCTTTGGCCAGGGGACCTGCTGGGAGTGACCATGTCACCGAGGTTCCTTGTGGTGTTAGGGTTAGAGAATTGGGGTTCTGGCTAGGGTTAGGGTTACGATAAGGGTTCGGGCTGGGTAGGGTTCAGGCTCAGGTTAGGCATAGGTTTAGGGTTGGGGTCAGAGGGTGAGGGACAGGGTTTCGGTCACGGTGTAGTAACGTTGGCTATTCACAACGAATGAGCTTCAATCACTGGACAAATTGGAGTGTAGCACTGAGGATTTACAACTCCAGACTAGGGAAATATTGAGAAATGTGCTTCACACACTAGGAACACATATTCCAATAGATTGAATATCTGAACAGCACAATTTTGTCCCTGGGAAATGTTGTTCAAACAGCTGAGAACCGAGTGTGGCACTGTTTACATTTATTTTTCCCGTCCAAAGGAGTTGGCGTTTTCAGGAAAAGGTTTTGGTGAAACACTGCCAAACTCATTTTCGAAAAGCTATAGAATAGTATGAAAGTATGGAGAACACTATGAAATCAAAATGGTAGTTGGGCTAGGGTCCCAAGTAGTGTATTTTGTGTTTGTTTCTTTGTTTTTTTAATATATCTTATTGACTTGGTACAGAGAGGAAAGCAGAGGGACAGAGAGCTGGAAACATATCGACCAGCTGCCTCCTCCTGCAAACACCCCCTGCCGGGGATGTGCCCTCAACCAATGGACGTGCCCTTGACCGGAATCGAACCCGGGACCCTTCAGTCCGCAGACCGACGCTCTATCCACTGAGCCAAACCGGTTTCGGCTTATCCGAGTGGTGTTTTAACGTGCCTTTAAACAGCCGGTATGACACCCGTGTTAAAAAGAAAACTCTCAGAGCTCAAAACAACGGACCAGGGGGATTTGTCAGAGTGACTCTAGAACTCCTGGAATACGTTTTCGAACCCGAACATCTCTACTGAATTTTGAAATACTGAGAGTCTGTAACCATAGCGCTGTGAAAGGTAGGGTAGACTTTCAAGTGGTAATAACGGTTAAAGTGCTGGTATATTTGTTATAAACGCTGTTTCACCAAATTGGAATTCACAAGGAAGGAGCTTGAGACACTGGAAGAGAGAGACCCCAACTCGGGAAATTCACAATGATAACCCAGGTTAATATCTAAGAAAGTGCTTCAAACGCTAGGAATACGTGAATAAAGGGCCTTAATATCTGTAACGCACTGTTTCCTGACAAGGAAATCGTGCTCAAAGAACATAGAACCGAGTTGGATACTGGTTACATTTATAATTCAGGGCCATGAGTTGGCGTCTTTGAAAGAAGCCTGCTAAGGCCATGAAAGCGGAAGTGATGATGTCACCAAGGGGGGAGGGGCCGCGTGGGCAGGTTCAATTGATCCCAGGTGATCATGCTTTGGCCAGGGGACCTGCTGGGAGTGACCATGTCACCGAGGTTCCTTGTGGTGTTAGGGTTAGAGAATTGGGGTTCTGGCTAGGGTTAGGGTTACGATAAGGGTTCGGGCTGGGTAGGGTTCAGGCTCAGGTTAGGCATAGGTTTAGGGTTGGGGTCAGAGGGTGAGGGACAGGGTTTCGGTCACGGTGTAGTAACGTTGGCTATTCACAACGAATGAGCTTCAATCACTGGACAAATTGGAGTGTAGCACTGAGGATTTACAACTCCAGACCAGGGAAATATTGAGAAATGTGCTTCACACACTAGGAACACATATTCCAATAGATTGAATATCTGAACAGCACAATTTTGTCCCTGGGAAATGTTGTTCAAACAGCTGAGAACCGAGTGTGGCACTGTTTACATTTATTTTTCCCGTCCAAAGGAGTTGGCGTTTTCAGGAAAAGGTTTTGGTGAAACACTGCAAAACTCATTTTCGTAGAGCTATAGAATAGTATGAAAGTATGGAGAACACTATGAAATCAAAATGGTAGTTGGGCTAGGGTCCCAAGTAGTGTATTTTGTGTTTGTTTCTTTGTTTTTTTAATATATCTTATTGACTTGGTACAGAGAGGAAAGCAGAGGGACAGAGAGCTGGAAACATATCGACCAGCTGCCTCCTCCTGCAAACACCCCCTGCCGGGGATGTGCCCTCAACCAATGGACGTGCCCTTGACCGGAATCGAACCCGGGACCCTTCAGTCCGCAGACCGACGCTCTATCCACTGAGCCAAACCGGTTTCGGCTTATCCGAGTGGTGTTTTAACGTGCCTTTAAACAGCCGGTATGACACCCGTGTTAAAAAGAAAACTCTCAGAGCTCAAAACAACGGACCAGGGGGATTTGTCAGAGTGACTCTAGAACTCCTGGAATACGTTTTCGAACCCAAACATCTCTACTGAATTTTGAAATACTGAGAGTCTGTAACCATAGCGCTGTGAAAGGTAGGGTAGACTTTCAAGTGGTAATAACGGTTAAAGTGCTGGTATATTTGTTATAAACGCTGTTTCACCAAATTGGAATTCACAAGGAAGGAGCTTGAGACACTGGAAGAGAGAGACCCCAACTCGGGAAATTCACAATGATAACCCAGGTTCATATCTAAGAAAGTGCTTCAAACGCTAGGAATACGTGAATAAAGGGCCTTAATATCTGTAACGCACTGTTTCCTGACAAGGAAATCGTGCTCAAAGAACATAGAACCGAGTTGGATACTGGTTACATTTATAATTCAGGGCCATGAGTTGGCGTCTTTGAAAGAAGCCTGCTAAGGCCATGAAAGCGGAAGTGATGATGTCACCAAGGGGGGAGGGGCCGCGTGGGCAGGTTCAATTGATCCCAGGTGATCATGCTTTGGCCAGGGGACCTGCTGGGAGTGACCATGTCACCGAGGTTCCTTGTGGTGTTAGGGTTAGAGAATTGGGGTTCTGGCTAGGGTTAGGGTTACGATAAGGGTTCGGGCTGGGTAGGGTTCAGGCTCAGGTTAGGCATAGGTTTAGGGTTGGGGTCAGAGGGTGAGGGACAGGGTTTCGGTCACGGTGTAGTAACGTTGGCTATTCACAACGAATGAGCTTCAATCACTGGACAAATTGGAGTGTAGCACTGAGGATTTACAACTCCAGACTAGGGAAATATTGAGAAATGTGCTTCACACACTAGGAACACATATTCCAATAGATTGAATATCTGAACAGCACAATTTTGTCCCTGGGAAATGTTGTTCAAACAGCTGAGAACCGAGTGTGGCACTGTTTACATTTATTTTTCCCGTCCAAAGGAGTTGGCGTTTTCAGGAAAAGGTTTTGGTGAAACACTGCAAAACTCATTTTCGTAGAGCTATAGAATAGTATGAAAGTATGGAGAACACTATGAAATCAAAATGGTAGTTGGGCTAGGGTCCCAAGTAGTGTATTTTGTGTTTGTTTCTTTGTTTTTTTAATATATCTTATTGACTTGGTACAGAGAGGAAAGCAGAGGGACAGAGAGCTGGAAACATATCGACCAGCTGCCTCCTCCTGCAAACACCCCCTGCCGGGGATGTGCCCTCAACCAATGGACGTGCCCTTGACCGGAATCGAACCCGGGACCCTTCAGTCCGCAGACCGACGCTCTATCCACTGAGCCAAACCGGTTTCGGCTTATCCGAGTGGTGTTTTAAGGTGCCTTTAAACAGCCGGTATGACACCCGTGTTAAAAAGAAAACTCTCAGAGCTCAAAACAACGGACCAGGGGGATGTGTCAGAGTGACTCTAGAACTCCTGGAATACGTTTTCGAACCCAAACATCTCTACTGAATTTTGAAATACTGAGAGTCTGTAACCAAAGCGCTGTGAAAGGTAGGGTAGACTTTCAAGTGGTAATAACGGTTAAAGTGCTGGTATATTTGTTATAAACGCTGTTTCACCAAATTGGAATTCACAAGGAAGGAGCTTGAGACACTGGAAGAGAGAGACCCCAACTCGGGAAATTCACAATGATAACCCAGGTTCATATCTAAGAAAGTGCTTCAAACGCTAGGAATACGTGAATAAAGGGCCTTAATATCTGTAACGCACTGTTTCCTGACAAGGAAATCGTGCTCAAAGAACATAGAACCGAGTTGGATACTGGTTACATTTATAATTCAGGGCCATGAGTTGGCGTCTTTGAAAGAAGCCTGCTAAGGCCATGAAAGCGGAAGTGATGATGTCACCAAGGGGGGAGGGGCCGCGTGGGCAGGTTCAATTGATCCCAGGTGATCATGCTTTGGCCAGGGGACCTGCTGGGAGTGACCATGTCACCGAGGTTCCTTGTGGTGTTAGGGTTAGAGAATTGGGGTTCTGGCTAGGGTTAGGGTTACGATAAGGGTTCGGGCTGGGTAGGGTTCAGGCTCAGGTTAGGCATAGGTTTAGGGTTGGGGTCAGAGGGTGAGGGACAGGGTTTCGGTCACGGTGTAGTAACGTTGGCTATTCACAACGAATGAGCTTCAATCACTGGACAAATTGGAGTGTAGCACTGAGGATTTACAACTCCAGACTAGGGAAATATTGAGAAATGTGCTTCACACACTAGGAACACATATTCCAATAGATTGAATATCTGAACAGCACAATTTTGTCCCTGGGAAATGTTGTTCAAACATCTGAGAACCCAGTGTGGCACTGTTTACATTTATTTTTCCCGTCCAAAGGAGTTGGCGTTTTCAGGAAAAGGTTTTGGTGAAACACTGCAAAACTCATTTTTGTAGAGCTATAGAATAGTATGAAAGTATGGAGAACACTATGAAATCAAAATGGTAGTTGGGCTAGGTTCCCAAGTAGTGTATTTTGTGTTTGTTTCTTTGTTTTTTTAATATATCTTATTGACTTGGTACAGAGAGGAAAGCAGAGGGACAGAGAGCTGGAAACATATCGAACAGCTGCCTCCTCCTGCAAACACCCCCTGCCGGGGATGTGCCCTCAACCAATGGACGTGCCCTTGACCGGAATCGAACCCGGGACCCTTCAGTCCGCAGACCGACGCTCTATCCACTGAGCCAAACCGGTTTCGGCTTATCCGAGTGGTGTTTTAACGTGCCTTTAAACAGCCGGTATGACACCCGTGTTAAAAAGAAAACTCTCAGAGCTCAAAACAACGGACCAGGGGGATTTGTCAGAGTGACTCTAGAACTCCTGGAATACGTTTTCGAACCCAAACATCTCTACTGAATTTTGAAATACTGAGAGTCTGTAACCATAGCGCTGTGAAAGGTAGGGTAGACTTTCAAGTGGTAATAACGGTTAAAGTGCTGGTATATTTGTTATAAACGCTGTTTCACCAAATTGGAATTCACAAGGAAGGAGCTTGAGACACTGGAAGAGAGAGACCCCAACTCGGGAAATTCACAATGATAACCCAGGTTCATATCTAAGAAAGTGCTTCAAACGCTAGGAATACGTGAATAAAGGGCCTTAATATCTGTAACGCACTGTTTCCTGACAAGGAAATCGTGCTCAAAGAACATAGAACCGAGTTGGATACTGGTTACATTTATAATTCAGGGCCATGAGTTGGCGTCTTTGAAAGAAGCCTGCTAAGGCCATGAAAGCGGAAGTGATGATGTCACCAAGGGGGGAGGGGCCGCGTGGGCAGGTTCCATTGATCCCAGGTGATCATGCTTTGGCCAGGGGACCTGCTGGGAGTGACCATGTCACCGAGGTTCCTTGTGGTGTTAGGGTTAGAGAATTGGGGTTCTGGCTAGGGTTAGGGTTACGATAAGGGTTCGGGCTGGGTAGGGTTCAGGCTCAGGTTAGGCATAGGTTTAGGGTTGGGGTCAGAGGGTGAGGGACAGGGTTTCGGTCACGGTGTAGTAACGTTGGCTATTCACAACGAATGAGCTTCAATCACTGGACAAATTGGAGTGTAGCACTGAGGATTTACAACTCCAGACTAGGGAAATATTGAGAAATGTGCTTCACACACTAGGAACACATATTCCAATAGATTGAATATCTGAACAGCACAATTTTGTCCCTGGGAAATGTTGTTCAAACAGCTGAGAACCGAGTGTGGCACTGTTTACATTTATTTTTCCCGTCCAAAGGAGTTGGCGTTTTCAGGAAAAGGTTTTGGTGAAACACTGCCAAACTCATTTTCGAAAAGCTATAGAATAGTATGAAAGTATGGAGAACACTATGAAATCAAAATGGTAGTTGGGCTAGGGTCCCAAGTAGTGTATTTTGTGTTTGTTTCTTTGTTTTTTTAATATATCTTATTGACTTGGTACAGAGAGGAAAGCAGAGGGACAGAGAGCTGGAAACATATCGACCAGCTGCCTCCTCCTGCAAACACCCCCTGCCGGGGATGTGCCCTCAACCAATGGACGTGCCCTTGACCGGAATCGAACCCGGGACCCTTCAGTCCGCAGACCGACGCTCTATCCACTGAGCCAAACCGGTTTCGGCTTATCCGAGTGGTGTTTTAACGTGCCTTTAAACAGCCGGTATGACACCCGTGTTAAAAAGAAAACTCTCAGAGCTCAAAACAACGGACCAGGGGGATTTGTCAGAGTGACTCTAGAACTCCTGGAATACGTTTTCGAACCCGAACATCTCTACTGAATTTTGAAATACTGAGAGTCTGTAACCATAGCGCTGTGAAAGGTAGGGTAGACTTTCAAGTGGTAATAACGGTTAAAGTGCTGGTATATTTGTTATAAACGCTGTTTCACCAAATTGGAATTCACAAGGAAGGAGCTTGAGACACTGGAAGAGAGAGACCCCAACTCGGGAAATTCACAATGATAACCCAGGTTCATATCTAAGAAAGTGCTTCAAACGCTAGGAATACGTGAATAAAGCGCCTTAATATCTGTAACGCACTGTTTCCTGACAAGGAAATCGTGCTCAAAGAACATAGAACCGAGTTGGATACTGGTTACATTTATAATTCAGGGCCATGAGTTGGCGTCTTTGAAAGAAGCCTGCTAAGGCCATGAAAGCGGAAGTGATGATGTCACCAAGGGGGGAGGGGCCGCGTGGGCAGGTTCAATTGATCCCAGGTGATCATGCTTTGGCCAGGGGACCTGCTGGGAGTGACCATGTCACCGAGGTTCCTTGTGGTGTTAGGGTTAGAGAATTGGGGTTCTGGCTAGGGTTAGGGTTACGATAAGGGTTCGGGCTGGGTAGGGTTCAGGCTCAGGTTAGGCATAGGTTTAGGGTTGGGGTCAGAGGGTGAGGGACAGGGTTTCGGTCACGGTGTAGTAACGTTGGCTATTCACAACGAATGAGCTTCAATCACTGGACAAATTGGAGTGTAGCACTGAGGATTTACAACTCCAGACCAGGGAAATATTGAGAAATGTGCTTCACACACTAGGAACACATATTCCAATAGATTGAATATCTGAACAGCACAATTTTGTCCCTGGGAAATGTTGTTCAAACAGCTGAGAACCGAGTGTGGCACTGTTTACATTTATTTTTCCCGTCCAAAGGAGTTGGCGTTTTCAGGAAAAGGTTTTGGTGAAACACTGCAAAACTCATTTTCGTAGAGCTATAGAATAGTATGAAAGTATGGAGAACACTATGAAATCAAAATGGTAGTTGGGCTAGGGTCCCAAGTAGTGTATTTTGTGTTTGTTTCTTTGTTTTTTTAATATATCTTATTGACTTGGTACAGAGAGGAAAGCAGAGGGACAGAGAGCTGGAAACATATCGACCAGCTGCCTCCTCCTGCAAACACCCCCTGCCGGGGATGTGCCCTCAACCAATGGACGTGCCCTTGACCGGAATCGAACCCGGGACCCTTCAGTCCGCAGACCGACGCTCTATCCACTGAGCCAAACCGGTTTCGGCTTATCCGAGTGGTGTTTTAACGTGCCTTTAAACAGCCGGTATGACACCCGTGTTAAAAAGAAAACTCTCAGAGCTCAAAACAACGGACCAGGGGGATTTGTCAGAGTGACTCTAGAACTCCTGGAATACGTTTTCGAACCCAAACATCTCTACTGAATTTTGAAATACTGAGAGTCTGTAACCATAGCGCTGTGAAAGGTAGGGTAGACTTTCAAGTGGTAATAACGGTTAAAGTGCTGGTATATTTGTTATAAACGCTGTTTCACCAAATTGGAATTCACAAGGAAGGAGCTTGAGACACTGGAAGAGAGAGACCCCAACTCGGGAAATTCACAATGATAACCCAGGTTCATATCTAAGAAAGTGCTTCAAACGCTAGGAATACGTGAATAAAGGGCCTTAATATCTGTAACGCACTGTTTCCTGACAAGGAAATCGTGCTCAAAGAACATAGAACCGAGTTGGATACTGGTTACATTTATAATTCAGGGCCATGAGTTGGCGTCTTTGAAAGAAGCCTGCTAAGGCCATGAAAGCGGAAGTGATGATGTCACCAAGGGGGGAGGGGCCGCGTGGGCAGGTTCAATTGATCCCAGGTGATCATGCTTTGGCCAGGGGACCTGCTGGGAGTGACCATGTCACCGAGGTTCCTTGTGGTGTTAGGGTTAGAGAATTGGGGTTCTGGCTAGGGTTAGGGTTACGATAAGGGTTCGGGCTGGGTAGGGTTCAGGCTCAGGTTAGGCATAGGTTTAGGGTTGGGGTCAGAGGGTGAGGGACAGGGTTTCGGTCACGGTGTAGTAACGTTGGCTATTCACAACGAATGAGCTTCAATCACTGGACAAATTGGAGTGTAGCACTGAGGATTTACAACTCCAGACTAGGGAAATATTGAGAAATGTGCTTCACACACTAGGAACACATATTCCAATAGATTGAATATCTGAACAGCACAATTTTGTCCCTGGGAAATGTTGTTCAAACAGCTGAGAACCGAGTGTGGCACTGTTTACATTTATTTTTCCCGTCCAAAGGAGTTGGCGTTTTCAGGAAAAGGTTTTGGTGAAACACTGCAAAACTCATTTTCGTAGAGCTATAGAATAGTATGAAAGTATGGAGAACACTATGAAATCAAAATGGTAGTTGGGCTAGGGTCCCAAGTAGTGTATTTTGTGTTTGTTTCTTTGTTTTTTTAATATATCTTATTGACTTGGTACAGAGAGGAAAGCAGAGGGACAGAGAGCTGGAAACATATCGACCAGCTGCCTCCTCCTGCAAACACCCCCTGCCGGGGATGTGCCCTCAACCAATGGACGTGCCCTTGACCGGAATCGAACCCGGGACCCTTCAGTCCGCAGACCGACGCTCTATCCACTGAGCCAAACCGGTTTCGGCTTATCCGAGTGGTGTTTTAAGGTGCCTTTAAACAGCCGGTATGACACCCGTGTTAAAAAGAAAACTCTCAGAGCTCAAAACAACGGACCAGGGGGATGTGTCAGAGTGACTCTAGAACTCCTGGAATACGTTTTCGAACCCAAACATCTCTACTGAATTTTGAAATACTGAGAGTCTGTAACCAAAGCGCTGTGAAAGGTAGGGTAGACTTTCAAGTGGTAATAACGGTTAAAGTGCTGGTATATTTGTTATAAACGCTGTTTCACCAAATTGGAATTCACAAGGAAGGAGCTTGAGACACTGGAAGAGAGAGACCCCAACTCGGGAAATTCACAATGATAACCCAGGTTCATATCTAAGAAAGTGCTTCAAACGCTAGGAATACGTGAATAAAGGGCCTTAATATCTGTAACGCACTGTTTCCTGACAAGGAAATCGTGCTCAAAGAACATAGAACCGAGTTGGATACTGGTTACATTTATAATTCAGGGCCATGAGTTGGCGTCTTTGAAAGAAGCCTGCTAAGGCCATGAAAGCGGAAGTGATGATGTCACCAAGGGGGGAGGGGCCGCGTGGGCAGGTTCAATTGATCCCAGGTGATCATGCTTTGGCCAGGGGACCTGCTGGGAGTGACCATGTCACCGAGGTTCCTTGTGGTGTTAGGGTTAGAGAATTGGGGTTCTGGCTAGGGTTAGGGTTACGATAAGGGTTCGGGCTGGGTAGGGTTCAGGCTCAGGTTAGGCATAGGTTTAGGGTTGGGGTCAGAGGGTGAGGGACAGGGTTTCGGTCACGGTGTAGTAACGTTGGCTATTCACAACGAATGAGCTTCAATCACTGGACAAATTGGAGTGTAGCACTGAGGATTTACTACTCCAGACCAGGGAAATATTGAGAAATGTGCTTCACACACTAGGAACACATATTCCAATAGATTGAATATCTGAACAGCACAATTTTGTCCCTGGGAAATGTTGTTCAAACAGCTGAGAACCGAGTGTGGCACTGTTTACATTTATTTTTCCCGTCCAAAGGAGTTGGCGTTTTCAGGAAAAGGTTTTGGTGAAACACTGCAAAACTCATTTTCGTAGAGCTATAGAATAGTATGAAAGTATGGAGAACACTATGAAATCAAAATGGTAGTTGGGCTAGGGTCCCAAGTAGTGTATTTTGTGTTTGTTTCTTTGTTTTTTTAATATATCTTATTGACTTGGTACAGAGAGGAAAGCAGAGGGACAGAGAGCTGGAAACATATCGACCAGCTGCCTCCTCCTGCAAACACCCCCTGCCGGGGATGTGCCCTCAACCAATGGACGTGCCCTTGACCGGAATCGAACCCGGGACCCTTCAGTCCGCAGACCGACGCTCTATCCACTGAGCCAAACCGGTTTCGGCTTATCCGAGTGGTGTTTTAAGGTGCCTTTAAACAGCCGGTATGACACCCGTGTTAAAAAGAAAACTCTCAGAGCTCAAAACAACGGACCAGGGGGATGTGTCAGAGTGACTCTAGAACTCCTGGAATACGTTTTCGAACCCAAACATCTCTACTGAATTTTGAAATACTGAGAGTCTGTAACCAAAGCGCTGTGAAAGGTAGGGTAGACTTTCAAGTGGTATTAACGGTTAAAGTGCTGGTATATTTGTTATAAACGCTGTTTCACCAAATTGGAATTCACAAGGAAGGAGCTTGAGACACTGGAAGAGAGAGACCCCAACTCGGGAAATTCACAATGATAACCCAGGTTCATATCTAAGAAAGTGCTTCAAACGCTAGGAATACGTGAATAAAGGGCCTTAATATCTGTAACGCACTGTTTCCTGACAAGGAAATCGTGCTCAAAGAACATAGAACCGAGTTGGATACTGGTTACATTTATAATTCAGGGCCATGAGTTGGCGTCTTTGAAAGAAGCCTGCTAAGGCCATGAAAGCGGAAGTGATGATGTCACCAAGGGGGGAGGGGCCGCGTGGGCAGGTTCCATTGATCCCAGGTGATCATGCTTTGGCCAGGGGACCTGCTGGGAGTGACCATGTCACCGAGGTTCCTTGTGGTGTTAGGGTTAGAGAATTGGGGTTCTGGCTAGGGTTAGGGTTACGATAAGGGTTCGGGCTGGGTAGGGTTCAGGCTCAGGTTAGGCATAGGTTTAGGGTTGGGGTCAGAGGGTGAGGGACAGGGTTTCGGTCACGGTGTAGTAACGTTGGCTATTCACAACGAATGAGCTTCAATCACTGGACAAATTGGAGTGTAGCACTGAGGATTTACAACTCCAGACTAGGGAAATATTGAGAAATGTGCTTCACACACTAGGAACACATATTCCAATAGATTGAATATCTGAACAGCACAATTTTGTCCCTGGGAAATGTTGTTCAAACAGCTGAGAACCGAGTGTGGCACTGTTTACATTTATTTTTCCCGTCCAAAGGAGTTGGCGTTTTCAGGAAAAGGTTTTGGTGAAACACTGCAAAACTCATTTTCGTAGAGCTATAGAATAGTATGAAAGTATGGAGAACACTATGAAATCAAAATGGTAGTTGGGCTAGGGTCCCAAGTAGTGTATTTTGTGTTTGTTTCTTTGTTTTTTTAATATATCTTATTGACTTGGTACAGAGAGGAAAGCAGAGGGACAGAGAGCTGGAAACATATCGACCAGCTGCCTCCTCCTGCAAACACCCCCTGCCGGGGATGTGCCCTCAACCAATGGACGTGCCCTTGACCGGAATCGAACCCGGGACCCTTCAGTCCGCAGACCGACGCTCTATCCACTGAGCCAAACCGGTTTCGGCTTATCCGAGTGGTGTTTTAAGGTGCCTTTAAACAGCCGGTATGACACCCGTGTTAAAAAGAAAACTCTCAGAGCTCAAAACAACGGACCAGGGGGATTTGTCAGAGTGACTCTAGAACTCCTGGAATACGTTTTCGAACCCAAACATCTCTACTGAATTTTGAAATACTGAGAGTCTGTAACCATAGCGCTGTGAAAGGTAGGGTAGACTTTCAAGTGGTAATAACGGTTAAAGTGCTGGTATATTTGTTATAAACGCTGTTTCACCAAATTGGAATTCACAAGGAAGGAGCTTGAGACACTGGAAGAGAGAGACCCCAACTCGGGAAATTCACAATGATAACCCAGGTTAATATCTAAGAAAGTGCTTCAAACGCTAGGAATACGTGAATAAAGGGCCTTAATATCTGTAACGCACTGTTTCCTGACAAGGAAATCGTGCTCAAAGAACATAGAACCGAGTTGGATACTGGTTACATTTATAATTCAGGGCCATGAGTTGGCGTCTTTGAAAGAAGCCTGCTAAGGCCAGGAAAGCGGAAGTGATGATGTCACCAAGGGGGGAGGGGCCGCGTGGGCAGGTTCAATTGATCCCAGGTGATCATGCTTTGGCCAGGGGACCTGCTGGGAGTGACCATGTCACCGAGGTTCGTTGTGGTGTTAGGGTTAGAGAATTGGGGTTCTGGCTAGGGTTAGGGTTACGATAAGGGTTCGGGCTGGGTAGGGTTCAGGCTCAGGTTAGGCATAGGTTTAGGGTTGGGGTCAGAGGGTGAGGGACAGGGTTTCGGTCACGGTGTAGTAACGTTGGCTATTCACAACGAATGAGCTTCAATCACTGGACAAATTGGAGTGTAGCACTGAGGATTTACAACTCCAGACTAGGGAAATATTGAGAAATGTGCTTCACACACTAGGAACACATATTCCAATAGATTGAATATCTGAACAGCACAATTTTGTCCCTGGGAAATGTTGTTCAAACAGCTGAGAACCGAGTGTGGCACTGTTTACATTTATTTTTCCCGTCCAAAGGAGTTGGCGTTTTCAGGAAAAGGTTTTGGTGAAACACTGCCAAACTCATTTTCGTAGAGCTATAGAATAGTATGAAAGTATGGAGAACACTATGAAATCAAAATGGTAGTTGGGCTAGGGTCCCAAGTAGTGTATTTTGTGTTTGTTTCTTTGTTTTTTTAATATATCTTATTGACTTGGTACAGAGAGGAAAGCAGAGGGACAGAGAGCTGGAAACATATCGACCAGCTGCCTCCTCCTGCAAACACCCCCTGCCGGGGATGTGCCCTCAACCAATGGACGTGCCCTTGACCGGAATCGAACCCGGGACCCTTCAGTCCGCAGACCGACGCTCTATCCACTGAGCCAAACCGGTTTCGGCTTATCCGAGTGGTGTTTTAAGGTGCCTTTAAACAGCCGGTATGACACCCGTGTTAAAAAGAAAACTCTCAGAGCTCAAAACAACGGACCAGGGGGATGTGTCAGAGTGACTCTAGAACTCCTGGAATACGTTTTCGAACCCAAACATCTCTACTGAATTTTGAAATACTGAGAGTCTGTAACCAAAGCGCTGTGAAAGGTAGGGTAGACTTTCAAGTGGTATTAACGGTTAAAGTGCTGGTATATTTGTTATAAACGCTGTTTCACCAAATTGGAATTCACAAGGAAGGAGCTTGAGACACTGGAAGAGAGAGACCCCAACTCGGGAAATTCACAATGATAACCCAGGTTCATATCTAAGAAAGTGCTTCAAACGCTAGGAATACGTGAATAAAGGGCCTTAATATCTGTAACGCACTGTTTCCTGACAAGGAAATCGTGCTCAAAGAACATAGAACCGAGTTGGATACTGGTTACATTTATAATTCAGGGCCATGAGTTGGCGTCTTTGAAAGAAGCCTGCTAAGGCCATGAAAGCGGAAGTGATGATGTCACCAAGGGGGGAGGGGCCGCGTGGGCAGGTTCCATTGATCCCAGGTGATCATGCTTTGGCCAGGGGACCTGCTGGGAGTGACCATGTCACCGAGGTTCCTTGTGGTGTTAGGGTTAGAGAATTGGGGTTCTGGCTAGGGTTAGGGTTACGATAAGGGTTCGGGCTGGGTAGGGTTCAGGCTCAGGTTAGGCATAGGTTTAGGGTTGGGGTCAGAGGGTGAGGGACAGGGTTTCGGTCACGGTGTAGTAACGTTGGCTATTCACAACGAATGAGCTTCAATCACTGGACAAATTGGAGTGTAGCACTGAGGATTTACAACTCCAGACTAGGGAAATATTGAGAAATGTGCTTCACACACTAGGAACACATATTCCAATAGATTGAATATCTGAA